>NW_020897781.1:2753511-2763571 GCF_003984885.1 Neopelma chrysocephalum
GCACAAACACAAACCCGCGCACAAACACAAACCCGCGCACAAACACACACCCGCACACAAACACAAACCCGCACACAAACACAAACCCCCACACGCGCCCGCCCGCCCCGCACAGCCGCACCGGCAGCCGCCGCCCCGCCGGTCACCGCGCACCCCCTGCCCGCCCCGCCGCTGCCTCCCCCGGACCCGGGGGCTTTGCAACCCCAGCTGTGTCCCCAAAATGTGGCCCGCGGAGGGAGGGAGGGAGAGAAGGAGCGAGGGAGCAGGTCCTGGGCTGGGCTGCAGAGCCCCGCACCGCTGGAACCCCACCTCTTATCCATCCCTCACAAAGTCAGTCACAGAGGCATGGATGAAAGCTGAGGGCTGGTAAGGGGCTGGTAGCGGGTCCAACTTCCCTGTTCCTCTCCCACAGGGAGAGGAGAGGCACCAGGGGTGCTCCAACACACTTGTACATCCATATGTCCCACTGGTCCCCAAATACCCACTCACCTGCTGCTGCTGCTAGGAGAAATGCATTTAAAAGAAGGGAAAGCCCACCTAAAAATACCTACCTGTGCCCTGACCTGCCCGGGGCACCCTCGGTGCCATGGCACAGCAGTGACAGCTTTGCTTTGGTCCCTATCAGTGACTTTTCACTTTATCCCATATCCTCAGATCTGGGGATGTGGAGTCCTCTCTGAGCTGCCTTGTTGCAGGGGCAGAGGCTGTGGGGGTGTCACAGTGACACTGAAGGTGACAGGGGGATCCCCCACAGGGAAGGGCCCCCCAGGTCTGTGCTGGGGTTACCCTTTCAGCCACTCTGTAAAACCCCGGTGAGCTGTTTGTCCACTCAGTTGTCTTCATGACAAAATTTTCACAAATGCGGAGTATCAAGGAAAATCTCATTCAGGGCATCACTGGTTTACCCAAAGACAGCCATAATGTGTCCCATTCATCACTGAGTTTCCAACAGCCAGTGGGCTCTGTGTTCACCCAGACTCCTTACCTAGCTGCTGCAAGATGTCTAAGCCTTCATTCAATCAAATCATCTCTTTTATACAAATACCAAGCTTTCCACAGCCATCCACCAAGAGCCAATATTACCCCCAGCTTTGCTCCTCTTACATTCATCCAATAGGATCACCATGGAAGAATAACCAAAATCAGATTTATTTAGTCATCTTATTCATACAAATTTGGAGAGAAATATTTTCCAGCACTCATCCCACACTAGTTTAGAGAATGACTAATAAGCTCTTAACACCAATGTTCCTTTCATTTGAGCTCTTCTGTTATGAAATGTCTATTAGTCGAGAGGAGTTTGCCAGAGTTGGTTTTCCCAGCTCCTGTCACCCATTGTTCCTGGCCCTTGGACAAGTTCTTGGGATGGATCAAGAGTACTTATCCTGAAGAAGGAAAGTGGAACATGACGTAAGTTGGTGGGGTGTACTGATGTGTGAAGGGGAGCTGCAGCTGGGATACAAGCCTTCTCCTGGCTGCCCACTGCCCCTATCCCTCAACCCCCAGTCTGGGGGGAGCTTATAGCCCCATGATCCAAGCACAAACCCACACTTCTGGACTAAGCACCTCTCTCACAGACACAGCCAGTGAGTTCCTTTGGGATCTTTGTCTGTAACGAAGATATATTGTCCCTTCTGGTGCTGTAACTTCATTTTGGCCTTGTGAAAAGCAATTGCTATCCCCACAAACAAGATACCCATCTGCTGGTCTAATTTTGCAGTGTAGATGTGCATGTTTATATCAATAACTGTCTGTAGAATGCTCTGGTTTGGATTTTGTTGCCTCATGTTTCTGCACACAGGCGATGTGCAGACACGGCTGCTAACAGGGAGAGTATTGCCTCTCTGTTCTGCCCCAGCAGCTGTTCCTGAGTGCTCCATGTGCTGCCTCCTCCACTTTCCCTCCATGCCAAGTACTGGCAGGGAATATCAAGAGACATAGTTTAAAAATAATTCTAATTACACACTGAAATAGCAGGTACCCGGAAATAATGTGGCTGTTGATTTACAATCAACATTTCAACAGGCTGGTGCAGTTTTTACCAGCCAAATCTCTCTTTTCCTAAAAGTGCATTGGTAGGGTACTACCCCAAAAATGGTTGGATGCCACCCTAAAAATTGGGTGGGCTACCTCAAAAAAGGGAAGGTCTCAGCAGCGTATTTCTCTGAGCTAATTAATAAATTTAATGAATTCCATTCATTCCTTGGCAAATCTGTCTCAGCCACATGTGAAGCATTCACACTCTCACAGGCAGACAGCTCTGTTCTGTTTTTCACAGACAGGGTGTTGAGCAAAGACCTCGTCTCCTGGGATTCAGCCTCTCATTCCCCACGCAGGGATCAACCTCTCCACCTTTTCAGAAAGTTTTTTTCCAGGTAGGTTCTACCTTCTGTCCTCACATCACTTTTACAGAGCTGGACACCTACAGCTGGCCCATGCCTGAGCCCCTGCCAATCCTGGTCTCCAAGGAGGCAGAGGCTTAGCCTGCCAAAGGAAGGCACCCTAGACATCCATCCCCTTCCTGCCTCTCCACGTAGCACCTCTTTTCCCTCCCCACTGCTAGTGCTTGGCCTGGGGGATCTGTGAAGTCTCTTTCCATGTGTGGGATAACAAAAAGAATGGCAAAAGTATCTCTTCTCACCTTCACTTCTGCTCCCTGCAAGGTTTTAATCCATATTCCCCTTCCAGCCAAAGCAGAGCTGGAGTTGAACCGCTCTCCTCTTGTGCCCCAAAGCCTCCACCATAAATCCCTGCTGTTTGTTTCAGAACTAGCCGACCTTTAACTAATCTGGGCTCGTTTTAATATATTTTGTGTGTGTGTGCCTGTGGCTTAAAAAGGAAAAGAATCATGGAAACCGAGAGATGCCTGATCTCAAATGTTACAGCAAGGCATTTACTTAAAATCTTGCAGGAAAATGTCACCCAAAGACCTCATCTATTAAAACTGCCTGGACTTTGAGCTGAGGGTCCCACAGTGCCTGAGATGCAAGGCCCACAGGATGCCTCACTCCCTTTTATGTTGACCCAAGTGTTTTTCATCTTTGCTTTTTCCAGGTGCAATTGGGAGTCACTAGGAATTTTTCATGTTAATCTTTTTCCTGTCTGATTTCATTGGGTGGGATTTTTCTGAAGGGCAAGGAAAGCAGCAGAGAGAAAGCTCTGTAAGAGGTTGGTGCTAAGAGACAGCACCAACCTTTTTCCCATCTAGCACCCTGCCCCAAATACCTGGTAGAGAAGGTTCCTGGGTCAGGTAATGCTGGATTGATTCAAGCCTTTAAAATCACTTCCCAGTGGACTCACTGTAGTCAGGGTCTCCCCAAAAGTCAGGAGTGTCTAAGGTGGGTTAGGAAGATGAAATCCTGGGGTGTGCAGGGCTTTTTTGAATCATGCTGTGCTTGAACAGCAAGGAAGTAAGGGAGAAAGGGGTGACAGAAAAAGGGGCATCGATCAGCCTTGTTGATGACAATATTGACTGTATTATTACTCACAGGCATGGGAGTGCATCCCCTCCTACCCTCAATCTATTGCAAAATAAAGTGTGGTTAGTTTGGCTGAGCAATAAAAGATAGTTACTGCCTTTGTCTGAACTGATTTCAGGAGAGTATTTTAAATCAAAACTGTTGATACATGGGATATTTATTACCTCTGATTTTCGTAGCAGAGGCACCTGCTGAGACTCCACAGTGTGATCACGTTGGTGGGTGCGACAGACATACCCTGAGCAAGGCAATGATCACACACCCCAGCATGTGTGTCCCTGGGCAACTTAAAAAAAACCCAAAAGACAACCCAAAAACCAGAACACACCAGGATGTGTGTGGTGCTATGGGTAAGAGAATTACCCTGAAGTCTCTGGGAAGGGACAACTGGGAAATGAGGTGTTCAGGCACCTTCTACAAGTCCTGTCTTCTGTGTGCTGCATGGACAAATGCAGTCCTTTGACAAAACTCCTTAAAAGAAAATAGATGTACTGACTGACATACCCTGTAATATTTGTCTCAGACATCAAAGACTGGTGCATTAACTGGACACACACAGGAGATATCAACAGCTTTAGCTTAGAGATAAAGGAGTTTTGGGTCCCTTGAGTTGTTACCGCAACAAGCCCAAATTTGATTCCTCATGGCAATAAATGCATTTTATCTTCATATATGCAGTACAAGTGCTCAACATACAGACAGTCATGCTCACACACTGCAGGCAGGATTTTCCTTGGAAATCCCCTGTTTTATTCCGGGAGCAAATATAAAGAGAAGGGACAGAGGAATCCAAAGGGAGAGTTTGCACTTGCTGCAGCTGGGACCTTCCATCCTATCCCCAAGCACAGCACATGCAGATGGGCTGTTACTATATTCCTAAGGGATTTAATCTACTTTTGCAGCCCTGGCAGCAGCTCTGTCAGCTGTGCTTCCAACAGCTCCGCGCAGCGGTGCCAGCTCAGAGCACAGCCCTCGCTGCCAGGAATACTCCAGCTCCAGCTCAGCTCCATCCCTTCTCCTCATATACCACACCAACATTTGTCAGGAAATCTCAGGAGTCACACATTAACTTTATTTTCTCACCCCTCCTCCCAGTAATTTACACCACTTTCCAAATTTTCAGTGTGCCTGGAAATTGTAAAATGCAAATGGAAAAGCAGCATAGCAAAAATCCCTGGCAGCCAAACGCTCTTTACTGTCTTTTACCAGTAACCTTCCCATAGGTTTGAAATGCTCCCAAATCCTTATTAAATGCCTTGGATTTCAGGAAACAGACAAAGAACTAGGCATGCTTTGTTCTCTTTCCTGGTGTGAGTCTTTTTATTAAATGCTGGAAATGCCATGGGCTGGTAGGGCTTTCTCCTTGGCTGTATGTCACCGAAAACATGACATTTGTTCAGACATCCTTTTCCTTGGTCCCTTACACCCAGAAAGTCCCTTTCCTTTTCCAGGGAGACCAGGGCTGCAGGATGCAGCAGGGGCAGCACCAGAAATGTTCCCAGTGGAAATTTTCCTGGGACACCCTACACCGGCTTCAAGTCATCCTGTGCCACTTCAACATCCTCAAAAACTTGGCACTTCATGTCTTCCAAAGCACACTGTGACCTGCTGCATATTATTTGTACTCTGCAACCTGGCTCGTTCCTCCTATTCTTCCCTTTAAGAGCCCATATCCTCTCATTTTTAGCAGCACTGACACCCTGGATTTGCTTGAGCCTGGACTGTTCCTGAGTCCATGCTGGAATCCCTCTCCCTGTGCGATGCTAAAGCTGTTCTGCAGCTTCTGAGGGTGATGAGAAGGTCCCTCCTGATTATCACCAGGAGGAAGAGCAAAAGGCTGCTGAGGGTCCTGAGCTCTATCCCTGCCCTGCAGCCACCTGGCCACAGCCTGACCTCAGCTCAGAGAAGTCCATTTTCTGTCCTGCTGCTTCCTCACTAATGCTACTGCAGGACCTGCTGCTCTGATGGTGAATGTGAGACTCAGAGGAAGGGTTTATTCACACTCCTGTGGCCAGGAAACTTTTGGGATCACTTGTTCGTGGGCTCACCTGGAGGCACGTGCTGAGCTGTCCCACTGACCCCAGCAGATCTGCAGAGGCACCAGCTCACAGCCCTGTGCCCACCCTAACATTCCCCAACCAAATCTCACACCTCAGGCTTTGCTGATTTCCTTCCTCATCTTGGCCAGACTTACCTGGATGGTTTCTCAGTTAGAGCATCTTGGCCCAGAGATGACAAAAATAGCTTGAACCCTCTTAGAGTGGGTTTCACCTAAACCTACTCTCTTTCAGTTTGAAGCCATTCCCCCTTGTCCTGTCACTAGATGCTCTTATAAAAAGTCTCCCTCCTTTTATTCTTGTCGCCTCCCCTCAAGTATTGGAAGGACAAAATTAGGTCATCCCAAAGCCTTCTCTTTTCCAGGCTCAGGCTGCAGATTTTCTCTTTTGTTTACAAAGCCTATGTAGATATGTTGAAACCAAAACAAGTTCACTTTTAGTGCAGTACATGATTTTACAGCAAAACAGAAAAAGCTGCCCACCCAGCCTTGAATTCAGGTCTGAATGCTGGAGGAAAAACTGTCTAGAGAATGATTTGGGTAGAAGGGTGCATTCATACAAGAAATTGCTAAACATCAGCAAAGCCACACTGGTGACAAGGATGTGAAATAGGTTAGAAAAATTAGATGGAGTCCTTCTTCCTCAGCAACAATCATGCTATCAAGAAAATCATACTTCACTACGTGGCGAGCAGAGGTAATAGTGACAGTAACTGCCACAAAAGTAGCTGTGAGATGAGCTGGCAGACAGCTGAACAGAGGTCAATTAACAAAAGGTTTCTTTAAGTGACTTGATTTTCCAGAATTTGCTCTGATCCTTCAGCAAATTTTTCAGCCACAGGTCAGCTTGGCACAGATATTGTGTAAGGTGGAGGTGCAGAGAGATGCTTAAAGCCTTTGCCTTTCCTGGAGCTACGCTGACAAGATGAGCAGGTTGACCTCAGTGCAAGGATAAATGTTCCTCTGCCAGGGAGGCACAAGGAGAAACAGACCTATGAAATTCAAGAATTAAAAGCCAAAAGTCAAGCTGAAGTCAGGGTGGCAGAATCTGCCCCCATTTTTTTTTTTTTGCACAAGTAATACTTGTAGAGGGCAGAAGTCTAACACTTTCTGTCACCTCTACAGTTTAATTGGCATAGCAAGGCAAACACTTGAAACTGTTTTTCCAATAGTTGGGGCATACAATAATATGTGGCATATCCCAAAATGAGGGGGCTTGACCACAAATATCAAGAGTTATTTTTAAATATTTTTAGGAGTTCTTCATCTTTCGTACCCAAATAGCTTGTCTTGAGGGGTGTCCCAACTGGATGTCTCACTAGAGGAGCAGAGGAACCTGAGATACCTCAGTGGTGGATCATAACTGGGAGAATAACAAACTAACAGCATTGATGAGCCTCTGAAACCACTGGCAAATGAGATGAGCAAGCAGCAAGTTCTAAATTTATCTGTGGGAGGACTAACCTTTGGATGCATTAGGAAGATTTGTAGGTCCCACTTGCTTGTATCTGTATCTTAATGGAGATCTCCACTTTCCAGAAGCCCCTCCAAGGAGCTTAGAAATATGCCCCTGCCCTCTACAAGAGTCTCTGCTTTCCTTGATAAGAATGCAAACATGTTTTATTACCAATCTTATACACCAGATAGAAAAACAAATCGATAATTTGCTGTATAAAGAGGTCTCAGATATGCTTGGAAAAGGGCAGACTTGTGAGAAATAAAATACATCTCCTGTTACAATATGAGGAGATCACATTATCTGTTCATCTTTTATTGGAATAAAAGGGCATGTGTAGGTATTGAGTTAGCTGCGTGACATGTCACAGGCTGAGCTCTGAGTAGTATAAAAAGACACGTTTTGATCAAATGCAGGCTTACTTAGAGATGTAAAAGGCATTGTGTTAAGGAGCAATTTTGTAAATTCAAGCAAAACTGGTTTAGAACAGATTTTGGCAGCAGATAGAGACAGCAAATATGCAAATCCCACCCTCACCAACCAACCAACCCAATCCAACCACAGGGTCTGGTCACAGCTGGCCCCTTCCCTCCTGCAGCCCAGGATGAGAACTGACCCAGGGCATTCAGCTCATAACTCTGCTTTAGCAATGGCAGCTCACAGCTCTAGCTCAGCTGGCTCCAGCCCCAAAGAATGGAAGAAGAAAAGAGCTGACGACTCTCTTCCAAGTGGGAATCCAAGTGGGTACTTTTGCTCAAGGGATGAATCCCAATCCTGTTTGGCTTCTGAATTTAATCACAAAGGATCTGGCAGAAAGTGATGCTCCTAATCCAGGTGCAATAGTCTCATATTCATTTCCTGACAGGTTGAGTTTCTTCTTATAGTGCCGAAAGTCAGCAAGAGAAGTGGAAGGAATATTTCTCTATAGATTCTTAGTTTGCCTAATTGCAGACTTCCTCACAAGAGCAGTGCCCACAGAGGACTCAGAAGACATGAAGCTATTTTTACTCTTCATTTAATTCTTCTCAGCCATTAGCAACTGAGAAGTTGTGATTAGTGCTGCGAGTTCTCCTGTAAAACAGTTATCCAGTGAATCACTCTTCACTGACAGGGCTCTGCCCACCTTCCCACCTGCCTCACCATGTGATAGCCTACTATTATAACTCCTCCAGGAACCATTTGTTTCATGGAGACAATTATTTTCTTCCTCTCCTACCTGGTAGGGAGCTGCCCTGCTCAGCTTCATGGCAAACAGCAGCTGCTGCTGGAGATGACCCTTCCAGCCAGGGTATCCTCACATGTGGGGCTTCAACTGCTCTCACACCAGAGAGCCATAGGAGCTGATAAAGCTGTGTACAAATAAATGTACCCACAAATTCCTGGGAATCAACTGTCCAGGACATGCAGGGGGATCTAAGTGGTGGCTCTGGGTTATGAATTTTTCCCCACGAACAGAAGTGCCCTTGCTTTAATCATCTCCAGCTGGATCAGGGGGGCATTCCCCCGAAAATGAGGACTTCCCTCCAGTGTCTGGTGAATAAAGCACTCCTGTCCTCTGTCCTCTGCCAAAATCAATGCACAACAATGCAAAATCAAAGCACAGCAATGTGCAATGTGTCACCTGTGTTGTGTCTCATCAGCAGGAGGAAGCTGGAGCAGATCCAGACCTGCTGCAACACCTTGTCCTGCTGTCCCAGGGGATGGGCTGACCTGAGCTCAGCAGGAGCACTGTTGTGCAGAAACACTGGTATTGATCATGGTCAGATTGTGCTTGAGAGGAGCTTCAAATTAGAACAATAATCATCATCCTTCTTGTTGCTTTATTTGATCACACAGACAGAGCCCAAAATGTGCTGATAATAACAGGAACCCCCTGCAAGAATCTTTGATTTTCTCTTCATGAAATCACAAGTTCTGCTGTTGTTTCTGAAAAACATTAGATGGAACTCATTACAAGGCAAATTAGATTCGAATGTTGCCAGAGAGAGGATGGAGACACAGTCTCACTGAGCACCTTGTCTTCCCTGTATCCGGGATCAGTGGCAGGGCTCCACATTTGAGTCCCATCCTGCCTTCCTGACTGCCCAGACCCGCTCCAGAAATCAGGAATTTCTGATTTTTGCCACATCCCAGCTGCCTGGGAGCTAACTAACAGGCTGGGTTTAGATATCACCACCAACATGTTGCAATCTTTCCATTAAGATTGGACTTGATGATCTTGGAGGTCTTTTCCAACCTTAATGATTCTATGCCACCACCTAAATCAAAATAAGTGGAGAAATAGCAGGGCCAAAATCCATCCCCTTCCTCTAAGTCAGTGTACTTGTGTCTTACTATCTTAAGCTAATTATTACAGCTTGTGTTTATGTGGGATTTTTTGCCAACCTATAAAATAGCAGCCAATCCTCACTCTTGGTTTTGATGTTGAGCAAACACCTCAAACAAACCTCCCTTGAAATTGTCTGGTTCCTGCAGCCCAGGGCATCGTGGCAGTGAGATTTGGTCCTGTATGGCTTAAATGACACCACTGATTTTATGATGGCTTTTCCGTGGTACTAACAGCAACTCTCATTTTAGAGTGCAATTTCTACCCTGGCATGAGTGAAATTAAATTTGTGTGATGATATGCAGAGAAATGCTCTTGCTTTGGAATAAAGCAAGGAAAGGTCTAGTGGCAGAGGTTGCAATAAACCTGCAGGAAACCTGCTGTTACTGCTCAGAGTGTCAGGCTCAGCACCAGCAGTGCAATAAGGCATAACATTATGGATGGGATTCATAATATATTTAGATACTATACATAACATGGTTTGGCCAGCACATGTGAATTTGGCTCCACGAGCGCAGCAGCAGACTTCCTTCCCTTCCCTTCCCTTCCCTTCCCTTCCCTTCCCTTCCCTTCCCTTCCCTTCCCTTCCCTTCCCTTCCCTTCCCTTCCCTTCCCTTCCCTTCCCTTCCCTTCCCTTCCCTTCCCTTCCCTTCCCTTCCCTTCCCTTCCCTTCCCTTCCCTTCCCTTCCCTTCCCTTCCCTTCCCTTCCCTTCCCTTCCCTTCCCTTCCCTTCCCTTCCCTTC